>NW_024059440.1:0-35706 GCF_016432855.1 Salvelinus namaycush | reverse complement strand
CACACACACACACACACACACACACACACACACACACACACACACACACACACACACACACACACACACACACACACACACACACACACACACACACACACACACACTATCCCGGTGGGGGAGTATATTTAACATTAGTAATCTCCCTGAAGCTCTTCTATACTGAGTACTACCTATTACAGCTGTGGTTCTCAAATTGGGGTTTGGGGGGTCGCGACTGGTTCTCAAATTGGGGTTTGGGGGGGTCGCGACTGGTTCTCAAAGTGGGGTTTGGGGGGGTCGAGACTGGTTCTCAAAGTGGGGTTTGGGGGGGTCGCGACTGGTTCTCAAAGTGGGGTTTGGGGGGGTCGAGACTGGTTCTCAAAGTGGGGTTTGGGGGGTCGCGACTGGTTCTCAAATTGGGGTTTGGGGGGTCGCGACTGGTTCTCAAAGTGGGGTTTGGGGGGTCGTGACTCTGGTTCTCAAAGTGAGGTTTGGGGGGGTCGCGACTCTGGTTCTCAAAGTGAGGTTTGGGGGGGTTACAACTGGTTCTCAAAGTGGGGTTTGGGGGGGTCGAGACTGGTTTTCAAAGTGGGGTTTGGGGGGTCGCGACTGGTTCTCAAAGTGGGGTTTGGGGGGGTTACAACTGGTTCTCAAAGTGGGGTTTGGGGGGGTTACAACTGGTTCTCAAAGTGAGGTTTGGGGGGGTTACAACTGGTTCTCAAAGTGGGGTTTGGGGGGGTTACAACTGGTTCTCAAAGTGAGGTTTGGGGGGGTTACAACTGGTTCTCAAAGTGGGGTTTGGGGGGGTCGAGACTGGTTCTCAAATTGGGGTTTGGGGGGGTCGAGACTGGTTTTCAAAGTGGGGTTTGGGGGGTCGCGACTGGTTCTCAAAGTGGGGTTTGGGGGGGTTACAACTGGTTCTCAAAGTGAGGTTTGGGGGGGTTACAACTGGTTTTCAAAGTGGGGTTTGGGGGGTCGCGACTGGTTCTCAAAGTGGGGTTTGGGGGGGTTACAACTGGTTCTCAA
This sequence comes from Salvelinus namaycush, assembly GCF_016432855.1. Taxonomy (NCBI): domain Eukaryota; kingdom Metazoa; phylum Chordata; class Actinopteri; order Salmoniformes; family Salmonidae; genus Salvelinus; species Salvelinus namaycush. The sequence continues at coordinate 34,698 of NW_024059440.1, read as the reverse complement.
AGTGGGGTTTGGGGGGGTTACAACTGGTTCTCAAAGTGAGGTTTGGGGGGGTTACAACTGGTTCTCAAAGTGAGGTTTGGGGGGGTTACAACTGGTTTTCAAAGTGGGGTTTGGGGGGTCGCGACTGGTTCTCAAAGTGGGGTTTGGGGGGGTTACAACTGGTTTTCAAAGTGAGGTTTGGGGGGGTTACAACTGGTTCTCAAAGTGAGGTTTGGGGGGGTTACAACTGGTTCTCAAAGTGGGGTTTGGGGGGGTTACAACTGGTTCTCAAAGTGAGGTTTGGGGGGGGTTACAACTGGTTTTCAAAGTGGGGTTTGGGGGGTCGCGACTGCTTCTCAAAGTGGGGTTTGGGGGGGTTACAACTGGTTCTCAAAGTGAGGTTTGGGGGGGTTACAACTGGTTCTCAAAGTGAGGTTTGGGGGGGTCGCGACTGGTTCTCAAAGTGGGGTTTGGGGGGGTTACAACTGGTTCTCAAAGTGAGGTTTGGGGGGGTTACAACTGGTTCTCAAAGTGAGGTTTGGGGGGGTTACAACTGGTTTTCAAAGTGGGGTTTGGGGGGTTACAACTGGTTCTCAAAGTGAGGTTTGGGGGGTCGCGACTGGTTCTCAAAGTGGGGTTTGGGGGGGTTACAACTGGTTCTCAAAGTGAGGTTTGGGGGGATCGCGACTCTGGTACTCTAAGTGAGGTTTGGGGGGGTCGTGACTCTGGTACTCTAAGTGAGGTTTGGGGGGGTCGTGACTCTGGTACTCAAAGTGAGGTTTGGGGTGTCGCGACTGGTTCTCAAAGTGGGATTTGGGGGGGTCGCGACTCTGGTACTCTAAGTGAGGTTTGGGGTGTCGCGACTGGTTCTCAAAGTGAGGTTTGGGGGGGTCGTGACTCTGGTTCTCAAAGTGAGGTTTGGGGTGTCGCGACTGGTTCTCAAAGTGGGATTTGGGGGGTCGAGACTGGTTTTCAAAGTGGGGTTTGGGGGGTCGCGACTGGTTCTCAAAGGGGGGTTTGGGGGGGTTACAACTGGTTCTCAAAGTGGGGTTTGGGGGGTCGCGACTGGTTCTCAAAGTGGGGTTTGGGGGGGTTACAACTGGTTCTCAAAGTGAGGTTTGGGGGGGTTACAACTGGTTCTCAAAGTGGGGTTTGGGGGGGTTACAACTGGTTCTCAAAGTGAGGTTTGGGGGGGTTACAACTGGTTTTCAAAGTGGGGTTTGGGGGGTCGCGACTGCTTCTCAAAGTGGGGTTTGGGGGGGTTACAACTGGTTCTCAAAGTGAGGTTTGGGGGGGTTACAACTGGTACTCTAAGTGAGGTTTGGGGGGGTCGAGACTGGTTCTCAAAGTGAGGTTTGGGGGGTCGCGACTGGTTCTCAAAGTGAGGTTTGGGGGGGTTACAACTGGTTCTCAAAGTGAGGTTTGGGGGGGTCGCGACTCTGGTACTCTAAGTGAGGTTTGGGGGGGTTACAACTGGTTCTCAAAGTGAGGTTTGGGGGGGTCGCGACTCTGGTACTCTAAGTGAGGTTTGGGGGGGTCGTGACTCTGGTACTCTAAGTGAGGTTTGGGGGGGTCGTGACTCTGGTACTCAAAGTGAGGTTTGGGGGGTCGCGACTGGTTCTCAAAGTGGGATTTGGGGGGGTCGCGACTCTGGTACTCTAAGTGAGGTTTGGGGGGGTCGCGACTCTGGTACTCTAAGTGAGGTTTGGGGGGGTCGCGACTCTGGTACTCTAAGTGGGGTTTGGGGGGTCGCGACTCTGGTACTCTAAGTGAGGTTTGGGGGGGTCGTGACTCTGGTACTCTAAGTGAGGTTTGGGGGGGTCGTGACTCTGGTACTCTAAGTGAGGTTTGGGGGGGTCGTGACTCTGGTACTCTAAGTGGGGTTTGGGGGGGTCGCGACTCTGGTACTCTAAGTGAGGTTTGGGGGGGTCGCGACTCTGGTACTCTAAGTGAGGTTTGGGGGGTCGTGACTCTGGTTCTCAAAGTGAGGTTTGGGGGGGTCGTGATTCTGGTACTCAAAGTGAGGTTTGGGGGGGTCGCGACTCTGGTACTCTAAGTGAGGTTTGGGGGGTCGCGACTCTGGTACTCTAAGTGGGGTTTGGGGGGGGTCGCGACTCTGGTACTCTAAGTGGGGAACATCCAGGTGCACTTTTGCGAACTTCAGACGTGCAGCACTGTTTTTTTGGACAGCAGTGGCTTCTTCTGTGGTGTCCTCCCATGAACACCATTCTTGTTTAGTGTTTTACGTATCGTAGACTTCCGTGGTGTCCTCCCATGAACACCATTGTGTTTAGTGTTTTACGTATCGTAGACTTCCGTGGTGTCCTCCCATGAACACCATTCTGGTTTAGTGTTTTACGTATCGTAGACTTCCGTGGTGTCCTCCCATGAACACCATTCTGGTTTAGTGTTTTACGTATCGTAGACTTCCGTGGTGTCCTCCAATGAACACCATTCTGGTTTAGTGTTTTACGTATCGTAGACTTCCGTGGTGTCCTCCCATGAACACCATTCTGGTTTAGTGTTTTACGTATCGTAGACTTCCGTGGTGTCCTCCCATGAACACCATTCTGGTTTAGTGTTTTACGTATCGTAGACTCATCAACAGAGATGTTAACATGTTCCAGAGATTTCTGTAAGTCTTTAGCTGACACTATGATTCTTCTTAAAACCTAATTGAACATTCTGCACTGTGCTCTTGCAATCATCTTTGCAGGACGGCCACTCCTAGGGAGAGTAGCAACAGTGCTGAACTTTCTCCATTTACAGACAATTTGTCTTACCATGGACTGATGAACATCAAGGCTTTTAGAGATACTTTTGTAACCCTTTCCAGCTTTATGCAAGTCAATAATTCTTCATCTTAGGTCTTCTGAGATCTATTTTGTTCGAGGCATGGTACACATCAGGCAATGCTTCTTGTGAATAGCAAACTCAGATTTTGTGAGTGTTTTTTAAAGGGCAAGGCAGCTCTAACCAACATCTCCAATCTCGTCTCATTGATTGGACTCCAGTTTAATTGACTCCTGACTCCAATTAGCTTTTGGAGAAGTCATTAGCCTCGGGGGTTCACATACTTTTTCCAACCTACACTGTGAATGTTTAAATTACGTATTCAATATAGACAAGAAAAATACAATGATTTGTGTGTTATTAGCTTAAGCACACTGTGTTTGTCTGTTGTTACGAGCATAACAGTAAAGACATGTCACTTAACAGTAAACCATTATGACCTGTTAATGTGGCAGGAACAAAACACAGTTGCTTTCATCTTATTGTCAAACAAATCTCTTCCAAAAGTATGCTACTGTACGTGCACATGTTCATCCACGCCGAAGATAATTGTACCATCCAGATAGTGCACTGGTCACCATTTGATTTGATTCATTTGATGAATGGAAAAAGACATCTGTTTACAAAACACACACAAAAAAAAGTGATGTTCCATTCGGTGATGTCATTGGCCATACACTCTTGTAGCTGACAAAATTACTTGTTATGGAGAAAGAAAAAGTTGGGGCACGGTGTCATGGTAGGTCCATTTTCAAGCATTTTGAAGGAAGAGCCGCTTGGGAGTCAAATGATGCGTCTCTCTACCTTGAACAGAGTCAAATGATTCATCTCTCTACCTTGAACAGAGTCAAATGATGAGTCTCTCTACCTTGAACAGAGTCAAATGATGCATCTCTCTATTAACAGAGTCAAATGATGCGTCTCTCTACCTTGAACAGAGTCAAATGATTCATCTCTCTACCTTGAACAGAGTCAAATGATGAGTCTCTCTACCTTGAACAGAGTCAAATGATGCATCTCTCTATTAACAGAGTCAAATGATGCGTCTCTCTACCTTGAACAGAGTCAAATGATGCATCTCTCTACCTTGAACAGAGTCAAATGATGAGTCTCTCTACCTTGAACAGAGTCAAATGATGCGTCTCTCTTCCTTGAACAGAGTCAAATGATGAGTCTCTCTACCTTGAACAGAGTCAAATGATGCGTCTCTCTACCTTGAACAGAGTCAAATGATGAGTCTCTCTACCTTGAACAGAGTCAAATGATGTGTCTCTCTACCTTGAACAGAGTCAAATGATGTGTCTCTCTACCTTGAACAGAGTCAAATGATGAGTCTCTTTACCTTGAACAGAGTCAAACGATGAGTCTCTCTACCTTGAACAGAGGCAAATGATGCATCTCTCTACCTTGAACAGAGTCAAATGATGAGTCTCCCTACCTTGAACAGAGTCAAATGATGTGTCTCTCTACCTTGAACAGAGTCAAATGATGTGTCTCTCTACCTTGAACAGAGTCAAATGATGAGTCTCTCTACCTTGAACAGAGGCAAACGATGAGTCTCTCTACCTTGAACAGAGGCAAATGATGCATCTCTCTACCTTGAACAGAGTCAAATGATGTGTCTCCCTACCTTGAACAGAGTCAAATGATGTGTCTCTCTACCTTGAACAGAGTCAAATGATGAGTCTCTCTACCTTGAACAGAGTCAAATGATGTGTCTCTCTACCTTGAACAGAGTCAAATGATGCATCTCTCTACCTTGAACAGAGTCAAATGATGCATCTCTCTACCTTGAACAGAGTCAAATGATGCGTCTCTCTACCTTGAACAGAGTCAAATGATGAGTCTCTCTACCTTGAACAGAGTCAAATGATGCGTCTCTCTACCTTGAACAGAGTCAAATGATGAGTCTCTCTACCTTGAACAGAGTCAAATGATGCGTCTCTCTACCTTGAACAGAGTCAAATGATGAGTCTCTCTACCTTGAACAGAGTCAAATGATGCATCTCTCTACCTTGAACAGAGTCAAATGATGAGTCTCTCTACCTTGAACAGAGTCAAATGATGAGTCTCTCTACCTTGAACAGAGTCAAATGATGCGTCTCTCTACCTTGAACAGAGTCAAATGATGAGTCTCTCTACCTTGAACAGAGTCAAATGATGAGTCTCTCTACCTTGAACAGAGTCAAATGATGCGTCTCTCTACCTTGAACAGAGTCAAATGATGAGTCTCCCTACCTTGAACAGAGTCAAATGATGCATCTCTCTACCTTGAACAGAGTCAAATGATGGGTCTCTCTACCTTGAACAGAGTCAAATGATGCAATTAAAACCCCCCTTTTTTAAACCACGACACAGACAGAGGTGAGGATGTCTGTTTAATTTGGAATATGCTTTTATTTGAATGTTTCCACTGTAGCAGGATGATGTTTACCACTGTAGCAGGATAATGTTACCACTGTAGCAGGATAATGTTACCACTGTAGCAGGATAATGTTTACCACTGTAGCAGGATAATGTTACCACTGTAGCAGGATAATGTTACCACTGTAGCAGGATAATGTTACCACTGTAGCAGGATAATGTTACCACTGTAGCAGGATAATGTTTCCACTGTAGCAGGATAATGTTTACCACTGTAGCAGGATAATGTTACCACTGTAGCAGGATAATGTTACCACTGTAGCAGGATAATGTTTACCACTGTAGCAGGATAATGTTTACCACTGTAGCAGGATAATGTTACCACTGTAGCAGGATAATGTTTACCACTGTAGCAGGATAATGTTTCCACTGTAGCAGGATACTGTTTACCACTGTAGCAGGATAATGTTACCACTGTAGCAGGATAATGTTTACCACTGTAGCAGGATAATGTTACCACTGTAGCAGGATAATGTTTACCACTGTAGCAGGATAATGTTACCACTGTAGCAGGATAATGTTACTACTGTAGCAGGATAATGTTTACCACTGTAGCAGGATAATGTTTCCACTGTAGCAGGATAATGTTACCACTGTAGCAGGATAATGTTACCACTGTAGCAGGATAATGTTTACCACTGTAGCAGGATAATGTTTCCACTGTAGCAGGATAATGTTTCCACTGTAGCAGGATAATGTTTCCACTGTAGCAGGATAATGTTTACCACTGTAGCAGGATAATGTTACCACTGTAGCAGGATAATGTTACCACTGTAAACATTGAGACCTCCCAAAGTATCTCATTCAGGGGTCTGAATCCCCCGTTGGACCCCTGTTCTTCTCTGGATGAAGGTGTAACATATTCTGGAGAATTTAGTATAATATACGGCAGCAGTCAAACGTTTGGACACACCTACTCATTCAAGGGTTTTTCTTTATTTTTTTAAATTTTCTACATTGTAGAATAATACTGAAGACCTCGAAACTATGAAATAACACATATGGAATCATGTAGTAACCAAAAAAGTGTTTTATATATATATATTTATTTATATTTAATTGGGATTCTTCAAAGTAGCAACCCTTTGCCTTAATGACAGCTTTGCACACTCTTGGCATTCTTACAACCAGCTTTATGAGGTAGTCACCTGGAATGCATTTCAATTAACAGGTGTGCCTTGTTAAAAGTTCATTCGTGGAATTTATGTCCTTCTTAATGTGTATGAGCCAATCAGTTGTGTTGTGACAAGGTAGGGTTGGTATACAGGAGATAGCCATATTTGGTAAGAGACCAAGTCCATATTATGACAAGAACATCTCAAATAAGTAAAGAGAAACGGTAGTCCATCATTACTTTAAGACATGAAGGTCAGTCAATCCAGAACATTTCAAGAACTTTTAAAGTATAAAGACACACGGCGAGACCCAGATGCAGTCACCGGAGGCAGATGTTTCTTGTCTCTGATATTTATTAAAAAACGAGAGGCAGGCAGAAGTTCATAAACCAGGTCCAGAAGGTACAGGGCGGCAGACAGGAGGTCAGGGCAGGCTGAATGGTCAGGCTGGCGGGTACAATGTCAGGGCAGGCAAAGGGTCAGAACCGGGAGGACTAGAAAAACAGAGATCAGGAAAAACACCCTGGTTGACAAGACAAGAGGAACTGGCAACAGACAGACAGAAGACACCGGTATAAATACACAGGGAATAACGGGAACAAATGGGAGACACCTGGTGGGGGGTGGAGACAAGCACAAGACAGGTGAAACAGAGCAGGCTGGGACAGAACGTTTCTTCAAGTCGCAACAACCATCAAGCACTATGATGAAACTGGCTCTCATGAGGACCGCCACAGGAAAGGAAGACCCAGAGTTACCTCTGCTGCAGAGGATACATTCATTAGATAAAAACTGCACATCAGATTGCACCCCAAATAAATGCTTCACAGTTCAAGTAACAGACACATCTCAACATCAACTGTTCAGAGGAGACTGCGTGAATCAGGCCTTCATGGTCGAATTGCTGCAAAGAAACCACTACTAAAGGACACCAATAAGAAGAGGAGATGGCCAAGAAACACGAGCAATGGATATTAGACCTGTGGAAATCTGTCCTTAGGTCTGATGAGTCCAAATTTGAGATTTTTGGTTCCAACCGCCGTGTCTTTGTGAGACGTAGAGTAGGTGAACAGATGATCTCTGCATGTGTGGTTCCCATCGTGAAGGATGGAGGAAGAGGTGTGATGGTGTGGGGGTGCTTTGCTGGTCACACTGTCAGTGATTTATTTAGAATCCAAGGCACACTTAACCAGCACCAACAGCTTTCTGCAGTGATACGCCATAACATCTGGTTTGCGCTTAGTGGGACTATCATTTGTTTTTCAATATGACAATGACTCAACACACCTCCAGGCTGTGTATGGGCTATTTGACCAAGGAGAGTGATGGAGTGCTGCATCAGATGACCTGGCCTCCACAATCACCCGACCACAAACCAATTGAGATGGTTTGGAATGAGTTGGACTGCAGAGTGAAGGAAAAGCAGCCAACAAGTGCTCAGCATATGTGGGAACTGTTGGAAAAGCATTCCAGGTGAAGCTGATTGAGAGAATGCCAGGAGTGTGCAAAGCTGTCATGAAGGCAAAGGGTGGCAAATATAAAATACTGTATATAATATATTTGAATTTGTTTAACACTTCTCCTCTCTCCTCTCCCCTCTGACTGGTCTAACTCTCCAGTTATCTAGAACCTTACTGCCTGGTCTAACTCTCTAGTTCTCTGGAACCTTATTGCCTGGTCTAACTCTGAAGCCTTACTGCCTGGTCTAACTCTCTCTAGTTCTCTGAAGCTTTACTGCCTGGTTTAACTCTCTAGTTCTCTAGAACCTTACTGACTGGTCTAACTCTCTAGTTATCTAGAACCTTACTGCCTGGTCTAACTCTGAAACCTTACTGACTGGTCTAACTCTAGTTATCTAGAACCTTACTGCCTGGTCTAACTCTGAAACCTTACCAACTGGTCTAACTCTAGTTATCTGGAACCTTTCTGACTGGTCTAACTCTAGTTATCTAGAACCTTTCTGACTGGTCTAACTCTCTAGTTATCTAGAACCTTACTGACTGGTCTAATTCTCTAGTTATCTAGAACCTTTCTGACTGGTCTAACTCTCTAGTTCTCTAGAACCTTACTGACTGTTCTAACTCTCTAGTTCTCTGGAACCTTACTGACTGGTCTAACTCTCTAGTTATCTAGAACCTTTCTGACTGGTCTAACTCTCCAGTTATCTAGAACCTTACTGCCTGGTCTAACTCTCTAGTTCTCTGGAACCTTATTGCCTGGTCTAATTCTCTAGTTCTCTGGAACCTTATTGCCTGGTCTAATTCTCTAGTTCTCTGGAACCTTACTGACTAGTCTAACTCTCTAGTTATCTAGAACCTTACTGACTGGTCTAACTCTCTAGTTCTCTGGAACCTTACTGCCTGGTCAAACTCTCTAGTTCTATGGAACCTTACTGACTGGTCTAACTCTCTAGTTCTATGAAACCTTACTGACTGGTCTAACTCTCTAGTTATTTAGAACCTTACTGCCTGGTCTAACTCTCTAGTTCTCTGGAACCTTATTGCCTGGTCTAATTCTCTAGTTCTCTGGAACCTTATTGCCTGGTCTAATTCTCTAGTTCTCTGGAACCTTACTGACTAGTCTAACTCTCTAGTTATCTAGAACCTTACTGACTGGTCTAACTCTCTAGTTCTATGGAACCTTACTGCCTGGTCTAACTCTCTAGTTATCTAGAACCTTACTGACTGGTCTAACTCTCTACTTCTCTGGAACCTTACTGCCTGGTCTAACTCTGAAACCTTACTGACTGGTCTAACTCTCTAGTTATCGAGGACCGTACTGACTGGTCTAACTCTAGTTATCTAGAACCTTTCTGACTGGTCTAACTCTCTAGTTATCTAGAACCTTACTGACTGGTCTAATTCTCTAGTTATCTAGAACCTTACTGACTGGTCTAACTCTCTAGTTATCTAGAACCTTTCTGACTGGTCTTAACTCTCCAGTTATCTAGAACCTTTCTGACTGGTCTAACTCTCTAGTTATCTAGAACCTTACTGACTGGTCTAACTCTCTAGTTCTCTGGAACCTTACTGACTGGTCTAACTCTCTAGTTATCTAGAACCTTACTGACTGGTCTAACTCTAGTTATCTAGAACCTTACTGACTAGTCTAACTCTCTAGTTCTCTGGAACCTTACTGACTGGTCTAACTCTCTAGTTCTCTGGAACCTTACTGACTGGTCTAACTCTCTAGTTATCTAGAACCTTACTGACTGGTCTAACTCTAGTTATCTAGAACCTTACTGACTAGTCTAACTCTCTAGTTTTCTGCAGACATTTTAAGGAGCTGAACTCACTTCCTGTTAGACTCTTAGGACCATATTCGCCTGTGTGTGTGTGTGTGTGTGTGTGTGTGTCTGTGTGTGTGTGTGTGTGTGCTCTTCTCTTCAGCCCAGATTAGAGCTTCGTCTCCTGAGGGACCGAAATATAAAAGTACAGTTTTTACCACAACACAGAGCTAAACACAGATACACACACCCCCCCCCCCCACACACACACACACACATACACACACACCCCCACACCCCCACACACACACACACCCACACACACACACGCACACACGCACGCGCGCACGCACACACACACAGACACAGACACACACAGAGAGAGAACGGGGCATTTAGAGCACATATTCTGCACTCCAAAAAGCACTTTTCATTGGTAGACAACAAACTGCAGAGAAAGAGAGAGAGAGATGAGAGAAAAGGTGGAAAGAGAGAGAGATGAGAGAGAGAGATAGAGATATATGTTGTTCTGATTAATATTGTTGTTGTAGTTGTTTGTTAATGGTAACCCCATGTCCATTACTACTATTATTATTGCTGTTGGTCCCACCATTTATTTATATTTAAATATATATAGATATTTTTTCTATATGTATACTTTGACAATGTAAGTAACAATGAGCTTGCCATGTCAATAAAGTCAATTGAATTGAATTGATATAGAAAGATAGATAGATAGATAGATAGATAGATAGATAGATAGATAGATAGATAGAAAGATAGATAGATAGATAGATAGATAGATAGATAGATAGAGTGATAGACAGAGTGATAGAGTGAGTGAGAGAGGAGACAGACAGAGAGACAGACCAATAGATAAAGTAAGCTTTACTTATATACAACTGTACATCATCATTAGTAGTAGAGCAGTAGTACTCAGTGACAGTAGTATTATTATAATATACACATCATCATTAGTAGTAGAGCAGTAGTACTCAGTGACAGTAGTATTATTATAATAGATACATCATCATTAGGGAGTAGAGCAGTAGTACTCAGTGACAGCAGTATTATTATAATAGATACATCATCATTAGTAGTAGAGCAGTAGTACTCAGTGACAGCAGTATTATTATAATAGATACATCATCATTAGTAGTAGAGCAGTAGTACTCAGTGACAGTAGTATTATTATAATAGATACATCATCATTAGTAGTAGAGCAGTAGTACTCAGTGACAGTAGTATTATTATAATAGATACATCATCATTAGTAGTAGAGCAGTAGTACTCAGTGACAGTAGTATTATTATAATAGATACATCACATGTCATATCTAACATATTATCTCCCCTACGGTGATAAACAGCTGTTCAGTCAAGGAGGCTGAGGACACAGCTCCAATCACATCCTATTCTCAATGTAGTGCACTACCCTTCACCAAAAAAGCCCTGTGGCCTAATGCTTCATAGGGAATAGGGTGCAACCTAGTGTAACGCTCCGTTTCAATGTCCACAGTAGCATGTTTAGAATCAAGTAGTGTACTGATCGGTCCACACTAGCATGTTTAGAATCAAGCAGTGTACTGAACGGTCCACACTAGCATGTTTAGAATCAAGCAGTGTACTGAACGGTCCACACTAGCATGTTTAGAATCAAGCAGTGTACTGAACGGTTCACACTAGCATGTTTAGAATCAAGCAGTGTACTGAACGGTCCACACTAACATGTTTAGAATCAAGCAGTGTACTGAACGGTCCACACTAACATGTTTAGAATCAAGCAGTGTACTGAACGGTCCACACTAGCATGTTTAGAATCAAGCAGTGTACTGAACGGTCCACACAAGCATGTTTAGAATCAAGCAGTGTACTGAAATGTCCACACTAGCATGTTTAGAATCAAGCAGTGTACTGAACGGTTCACACTAGCATGTTTAGAATCAAGCAGTGTACTGATCGGTCCACACTAGCATGTTTTGAATCAAGCAGTGTACTGAACGGTCCACACTAACATGTTTAGAATCAAGCAGTGTACTGAACGGTCCACACTAGCATGTTTAGAATCAAGCAGTGTACTGAACGGTTCACACTAACATGTTTAGAATCAAGTAGTGTACTGAACGGTCCACACTAGCATGTTTAGAATCAAGTAGTGTACTGAACGGTCCACACTAGCATGTTTAGAATCAAGCAGTGTACTGAACGGTCCACACTAGCATGTTTAGAATCAAGCAGTGTACTGAACGGTCCACACTAGCATGTTTAGAATCAAAGCAGTGTACTGAACGGTCCACACTAGCATGTTTAGAACCAAGCGTGTACTGAACAGTCCACACTAACATGTTTAGAATCAAGCAGTGTACTGAACGGTCCACACTAGCATGTTTAGAATCAAGCAGTGTACTGAACGGTCCACACTAGCATGTTTAGAATCAAGCAGTGTACTGAACGGTCCACACTAGCATGTTTAGAATCAAGCAGTGTACTGAACGGTCCACACTAGCATGTTTAGAATCAAGCAGTGTACTGAACGGTCCACACTAGCATGTTTAGAATCAAGCAGTGTACTGAACGGTCCACACTAGCATGTTTAGAATCAAGCAGTGTACTGAACGGTCCACACTAGCATGTTTAGAATCAAGCAGTGTACTGAACGGTCCACACTAGCATGTTTAGAATCAAGCAGTGTACTGAACGGTCCACACTAGCATGTTTAGAATCAAGCAGTGTACTGAACGGTTCACACTAGCATGCTTAGAATCAAGCAGTGTACTGAACGGTCCACACTAGCATGTTTAGAATCAAGCAGTGTACTGAACGGTCCACACTAGCATGTTTAGAATCAAGCAGTGTACTGAACGGTCCACACTAGCATGTTTAGAATCAAGCAGTGTACTGAACGGTCCACACTAGCATGTTTAGAATCAAGCAGTGTACTGAACGGTCCACACTAGCATGTTTAGAATCAAGCAGTGTACTGAACGGTCCACACTAGCATGTTTAGAATCAAAGCAGTGTACTGAACGGTCCACACTAGCATGTTTAGAACCAAGCGTGTACTGAACAGTCCACACTAACATGTTTAGAATCAAGCAGTGTACTGAACGGTCCACACTAGCATGTTTAGAATCAAGCAGTGTACTGAACGGTCCACACTAGCATGTTTAGAATCAAGCAGTGTACTGAACGGTCCACACTAGCATGTTTAGAATCAAGCAGTGTACTGAACGGTCCACACTAGCATGTTTAGAATCAAGCAGTGTACTGAACGGTCCACACTAGCATGTTTAGAATCAAGCAGTGTACTGAACGGTCCACACTAGCATGTTTAGAATCAAAGCAGTGTACTGAACGGTCCACACTAGCATGTTTAGAACCAAGCGTGTACTGAACGGTCCACACTAACATGTTTAGAATCAAGCAGTGTACTGAACGGTCCACACTAGCATGTTTAGAATCAAGCAGTGTACTGAACGGTCCACACTAGCATGTTTAGAATCAAGCAGTGTACTGAACGGTCCACACTAGCATGTTTAGAATCAAGCAGTGTACTGAACGGTCCACACTAGCATGTTTAGAATCAAGCAGTGTACTGAACGGTCCACACTAGCATGTTTAGAATCAAGCAGTGTACTGAACGGTCCACACTAGCATGTTTAGAGAGCAGTGTACTGAACGGTCCACACTAGCATGTTTAGAGAGCAGTGTATTGAACGGTCCACACTAGCATGTTTAGAGAGCAGTGTACTGAACTGGGTGTCATGGGCATGCATTCTAAGTAGTGTGCTAGTGTGGCGATTGGAACGCATATTAGTGTGCATCCTAAATAACTCTGTATTCCCCTTGGGCTGATGTAACCTAAGAAGTGCACCATATAAATGATGTGCCCTAAGTAGTGCACTATATAAGTTATGCACCCTAAGTAGTGCACTATATAAGTTAAGCACCCTAAGTAGTGCACTATATAAGTTATGTAACCTAAGAAGTGCACCATATAAATTATGTAACCTAAGTAGTGCACTATATAAGTTAAGCACCCTAAGTAGTGCACTATATAAGTTAAGCACCCTAAGTAGTGCACTATATAAGTTTAGCACCCTAAGTAGTGCACTATATCAGTTATGTGCCCTAAGTAGTGCACTATATAAGTTAAGCACCCTAAGTAGTGCACTATATAAGTTATGTACCCTAAGTAGTGCACTATATAAGTTATGTGCCCTAAGTAATGCACTATATAAGTTATGTACCCTAAGTAGTGCACTATATAAGTTATGTACCCTAAGTAGTGCACTATATAAGTTATGTACCTTAAGTAGTGCACTATATAAGTTATGTGCCCTAAGTAGTGCACTATATAAGTTATGTGCCCTAAGTAGTGCACTATATAAGTTATGTGCCCTAAGTAGTGCACTATATAACGAGTATGGTGCCTTTTGGTACGTCTCCGGGAAACAGGTGTGTGTGTTGTTGGTGTTGTTGATGGCGTTGTTGATGTTGGTGTTGTTGTTGTTGTTGGTGTTGTTGTTGGTGGTGTAGTTGGTGGTGTTATTGTTGGTGTTGTTGTTGGTGTTGTTGTTGTTGGTGTTGTTGTTGGTGTTGTAGTTGGTTGTGGTGTGGTGTTGTTGCTGTTGGTGTTGTTGTTGTTGTTGGTGTTGTTGTTGGTGTTGTAGTTGGTTGTGGTGTGGTGTTGTTGCTGTTGGTGTTGGTGTTGTTGGTGTTGGTGTTGTTGTTGGTGTTGTTGTTGTTGGTGTTGTAGTTGGTGTTGTAGTTGGTTGTGGTGTGGTGTTGTTGGTGTTGTTGTTAGTGGTGTTGTTGTTGGTGTTGGTGTTATTGTTGGTGTTGTTGGTGTTGGTGTTGGTGTTATTGTTGGTGTTGTTGTTAGTGGTGTTGGTGTTGGTGTTGTTGTTGTTGGTGTTGTTGTTGGTGTTGTAGTTGGTTGTGGTGTGGTGTTGTTGCTGTTGGTGTTGTTGTTAGTGGTGTTGTTGTTGTTGGTGGTGTTGTTGGTGGTGGTGGTGTTATTGTTGGTGGTGTTGTTATTGTTGGTGTTGTTGTTGTTGGTTTTGGTGGTGTTACTATTGCTGGTGGTGTTGTTGTTGTTGTTGGGGGTGGCATTGTCATTGTTTGTGTTGTTGTTGTTGTTATTGTTGTTGTTGTTGTTGTTGTTGTTATTGTTGCTGGTGTTATTATTGTTGTTGGTGTTGTTTGTGGTGTTGTTATTATTGTTGTTGGTGTTGTTGGTGGTGTTGTTTTTGGTTGTGATGGTGTTATTGTTGGTGTTGTTGGTGGTGTTGTTGTTGTTATTATTGTTGGTGGTGTTGTTGTTGTTATTATTGTTGTTGGTGTTGTTGTTGGTGTTGTTATTATTGTTATTGTTGTTGGTGTTGTTATTATTGTTGTTGGTGTTGTTGGTGGTTGTGATGGTGTTATTGTTGGTGTTGTTTTTGGTTGTGATGGTGTTATTGTTGGTGTTGTTGGTGGTGTTGTTGTTGTTTATTGTGTGTTGTTGTTGTTTATTGTGTGTTGTTGTTGTTATTATTGTGTGTTGTTGTTGTTATTATTGTTTATTGTGTGTTGTTGTTGTTATTATTGTTGTGTTGTTGTTGTTATTATTGTTGTTTGTGTTGTTGGTGGTGTTGTTGTTGTTATTATTGTTGTTGGTGTTGTTTGTGGTGTTGTTGTTGTTATTATTGTTGTTGTAATTATTGTTATTGTTGTTGTTATTATTGTTGTTGGTGTTGTTATTGTTGTTGTTGCTGTTATTATTGTTGTTGGTGTTGTTGGTGGTGTTGTTTTTGGTTGTGATGGTGTTATTGATGGTGTTGTTGTTGTTGCTGTTTTTGGTTTTGGTGTTATTGTTGGTGTTGTTGCTGTTTTTGGTTTTGGTGTTGTTGTACCTGGTGGTGGTGGTGCTATTGTTGTTGTTTGTGTTGTTGTTGTTGGTGTTGTTATTATTGTTGTTGTTGTTTGTGTTGTTGGTGGTGTTGTTGTTATTGTTGGTGGTGTTGTTGTACCTGGTGGTGGTGGTGCTATTGTTGTTGTTGTTGCTGTTTTTGGTTTTGGTGTTGTTGTTGTTGGTGTTGTTGTTTTTGGTTTTGGTGTTGTTGTACCTGGTGGTGGTGGTGCTATTGTTGTTGTTTGTGTTGTTGTTGTTGGTGTTGTTATTATTGTTGTTGTTGTTTGTGTTGTTGTTGGTGTTGTTGTTGGTGGTGTTGTTATTGTTGGTGGTTGTTACGGATACAGGTATCCTGTGTGTGTATTTCTTTTCTCTCCTTCTCCCCTCACAGGTGGCAATCATCATTCCCCAATCAGTCACCAATCAGTCGCTAATCAGAAGACACCTGCTCCTTTTCTCTTACCCAATCACATCCCCTTTCCCTTGGTTTAAAAACCCTGTCAGTTGTTTTCTCTGGAGCTCAATCTCTCTGTCAATGCCATCTGTCTGTAGATCTCTTGTTTGGTTTAGCAACTACATGTCATTTTGTCCGTTACCCTGTGAGTATTGTTGTGCTATGGTGTTTGACTGTGTGTTTGATGGTGGGAAAAGGGGGTACCAAGACAAGTCGCCCATGGGCTTACACTACCCGTAGGAATACTTTGTCTAAGAACACTAGTTAGAACTGGGCGGACCACCCACTGCATTTTTGGTTAGTTAGTTAGCTGTTGTTGAAGTAGGCTAGTCTAGCTTAGGGGTGTTTGTGGTTAGTTAGTTAGCTGTTGTTGAAGTAGGCTAGTCTAGCTTAGGGGTGTTTGTGGTTAGTTAGTTAGCTGTTGTTGAAGTAGGCTAGTCTAGCTTAGGGGTGTTTGTGGTTAGTTAGTTAGCTGTTGTTGAAGTAGGCTAGTCTAGCTTAGGGGTGTTTGTGGTTAGTTAGTTAGCTGTTGTTGAAGTAGGCTAGTCTAGCTTAGGGGTGTTTGTGGTTAGTTAGTTAGCTGTTGTTGAAGTAGGCTAGTCTAGCTTAGGGGTGTTTGTGGTTAGTTAGTTAGCTGTTGTTGAAGTAGGCTAGTCTAGCTTAGGGGTGTTTGTGGTTAGTTAGTTAGCTGTTGTTGAAGTAGGCTAGTCTAGCTTAGGGGTGTTTGTGGTTAGTTAGTTAGCTGTTGTTGAAGTAGGCTAGTCTAGCTTAGGGGTGTTTGTGGTTAGTTAGTTAGCTGTTGTTGAAGTAGGCTAGTCTAGCTTAGGGGTGTTTGTGGTTAGTTAGTTAGCTGTTGTTGAAGTAGGCTAGTCTAGCTTAGGGGTGTTTTTGGATGCTTATTCTTTCCTTGGGTCCAGCTCAGCCCCTTTACCGTGTGTTTACCAAATAAACCCTGAGTGTTTGACGGTAATTTAGTTGTCTGTGTTTTTTTTGTTCTCACTGTTACGTTTTCACTATTATAATTTGCATGAGTTATGTTACGGGTCTCGTTACCATCCCCAAAAACTGCCGGGCCAAAGGGATTCGTAACAGTGGTGTTATTGTTATTGGTGTTGTTGTTGTTAGTGTTGTTGGTGGTGGTGTTGGTGGTGTTGGTGGTGTTGTTGGTGGTGGTGTTGTTGGTGTTATTGTTGGTGTTGTTGGTGTTGTTGGTGTTGTTGTGCGTGTTGTTGTTGGTGTTGTTGGTGTTGTTGGTGTTGTTGGTGTTGTTGGTGGTGGTGTTGGTGGTGTTGTTGGTGGTGTTGTTGGTGTTGTTGGTGTTGTTGGTGGTGTTGTTGGTGGTGTTGTTGTTAGTGTTGTTGGTGGTGTTGGTGGTGGTGTTGGTGGTGTTGTTGTTAGTGTTGTTGTTTTTGTTGGTGTTGTTGTTGGTGGTGTTGGTGTTGTTGGTGGTGGTGTTGTTGGTGTTATTGTTGGTGTTGTTGGTAATGCTATTATTGTTGTTGTGGTTGTTGTTGTTGTTGTGGTTGTTGTTGTTGTGGTTGTTGTTGTGGTTGTGGTTGTGGTTGTTGTTGTTGTGGTTGTAGTTGTTGTTGTTGTTGTTGTGGTTGTTGTGGTTGTTGTGGTTGTTGTTGTGGTTGTTGTGGTTGTTGTTGTTGTTGTGGTTGTTGTTGTTGTTGTTGTTGTTGTTGTTGTGGTTGTTGTGGTTGTTGTTGTTGTGGTTGTTGTTGTGGTGGTGGTTGTTGTGGTTGTTGTTGTGGTGGTGGTTGTTGTGGTTGTTGTTGTGGTGGTTTTTGTTGTGGTTGTTGTTGTTGTGGTTGTTGTTGTTGTTGTTGGTGTTGTTATTGTTGGTGTTGTTGTTGTTGGTAATGCTATTATTGTTGATGTGGTTGTGGTTGTTGTGGTTGTTGTGGTTGTTGTTGTGGTTGTTGTGGTTGTTGTGGGTGTTGGTGTTGTTGTTGTTGGTAATGCTATTATTGTTGATGTGGTGTTGTTGTTTGTGTTGTTGTTGTTGTGGTTGTTGTTGTGGTTGTGGTGGTTGTTGTGGTGGTTGTTGTTGGTGTTGTTGTGGTTGTTGTTGTTGGTGTTGTTATTGGTGTTGTTATTGTTATTGTTGGTGTTGTTGTTGTTGGTAATGCTATTATTGTTGATGTGGTTGTTGTTGTTTGTGTTGTTGTTGTTGTGGTTGTTGTGGTTGTTGTTGGTGTTGTTATTGTTGGTGTTGTTGTTGTTGGTAATGCTATTATTGTTGTTGTTGTTGTGGTTGTTGTTGTTGTGGTTGTTGTTGGTGTTGTTATTGTTGGTGTTGTTGTTGTTGGTAATGCTATTATTGTTGATGTGGTTGTTGTTGTTTGTGTTGTTGTTGTTGATGTGGTTGTTGTTGTTGTTGGTGTTGTTATTGTTGGTGTTGTTGTTGTTGGTAATGCTATTATTGTTGATGTGGTTGTTGTTGTTTGTGTTGTTGTTGTTGTTGTTGGCGGTGTTGTTATTGTTGATAGTGGTGTTGTTGTTTGTGTTGTTGTTAAAACACCTCCTCTATAGGACAAGGATCAGAGTGGTCATGCAGTAGAAATCATTGGTGTTAATTAAACATATTGACTTAGTAAAGTGATGATTGTGACATACCCACCCAACACAGCTGTGATGTGTAACCAACCGTATCACATCAGGAAGGAAACCTGAAACTAGATGAATGTTCCTTCCATCCACTGTCTGGTGTCCTGCTAC
Source organism: Salvelinus namaycush (assembly GCF_016432855.1). Classification (NCBI taxonomy): domain Eukaryota; kingdom Metazoa; phylum Chordata; class Actinopteri; order Salmoniformes; family Salmonidae; genus Salvelinus; species Salvelinus namaycush. Next base: position 16,088 of record NW_024059440.1, on the reverse strand, counting down.
ACACACACACACACACACACACACACACACACACACACACACACACACACACACACACACACACACACACACACACACACACACACACACACACACACACACACACACACACCATTCATACACACACACACACACCATTCATACACAATACAGACACACACATATACACACAGAAGCACGCACACACACACCATTCATAAACAATACACATGGTACATCTTACATGCATCATATTGTCCACAAACCTTTCGACCCCCTTCCCCACTCCTTCACCAGTGTTGATGTGTAATACAGTAGAGGGTAAAACACATGTTCTGGAACATGTACACATTGAGACAGACAGGGGCATACTGTTTAACCCCTCCACCCTAACCCCTCCACCCTAACCCTTACACCCTAACCCTTACACCCTAACCCTTACACCCTAGCCCCTACACCCTAGCCCCTAGCCCCTACATCCTAACCCCTCCACCCTAACCCTTACACCCTAGCCCCTCCACCCTAGCCCCTACATCCTAACCCCTCCACCCTAACCCTTACACCCTAGCCCCTCCACCCTAGCCCCTGCGCCCTAACCCCTATGCCCTAGCACCTCCACCCTAGGGCGTAGGGGTTAGGGTGTAAGAAGTAGGGATAAGGGTTGAGGTTAGAGTGTAGGGTGCAAGGGTTAGGGTGGAGGGGTTAGGGTGTAGGGGTTAGGGTAGAGGGGCTAGGGTGTAGGGGCTAGGGTGTAGGGGTTAGGGTGTAGGGTTGGGACTAGGGTGTAGGGACTAGGGCTTAGGGTTGGGACTAGGGTGTAGGGGTTAGGGTGTAGGGCTTAGGGTTGGGACTAGGGTGTAGGGCTTAGGGTTGGGACTAGGGTTTAGGGGTTAGGGTTGGGACTAGGGTTTAGGGGTTAGGGTTGGGACTATGGTGTTGGTAGATAGGGTTGGGACTAGGGTATAGGGACTAGGGTGTAGGGGTTGGGACTAGGGTGTAGGCGTTAGGGTGTAGGGTTGGGACTAAGGTATAGGGACTAGGGTGTAGGGTTGGGACTAGGGTATAGGGACTAGGGTGTAGGGGTTGGGACTAGGGTGTAGGCGTTAGGGTGTAGGGTTGGGACTAGGGTGTAGGCGTTAGGGTGTAGGGTTGGGACTAGGGTATAGGGACTAGGGTGTAGGGGTTGGGACTAGGGTGTAGGCGTTAGGGTGTAGGGTTGGGACTAAGGTATAGGGACTAGGGTGTAGGGGTTGGGACTAGGGTGTAGGCGTTAGGGTGTAGGGTTGGGACTAAGGTATAGGGACTAGGGTGTAGGGGTTGGGACTAGGGTGTAGGCGTTAGGGTGTAGGGTTGGGACTAAGGTATAGGGACTAGGGTGTAGGGTTGGGACTAGGGTATAGGGACTAGGGTGTAGGGGTTGGGACTAGGGTTACACAGACAAATAGAGGAGGTGAACTATAACAAAGGTCATATAGTCATCTTAGATCAAATAGTAAAGTAAAAATATGACATTATTTATTGTCACTTTGTGTATTTTATATACAGTGTTGTTGTTGCAGACCAACCTATCAGCTGACTAACAAACTGATCAATCAACCAATCAAGTAATCAATCAACGGCTGCAGAGACACAACATTACATGCCTTTAGAGACAGAAGGGTTAAAACCCACGGAGTCGTACATCTATAATCATTACTGTTAATAACACAAATCAAACTAATTAACCAGGAAATAAATCAAACATTTAAAATCAGAATCATTAATTCATTTCTCTGTACAGAATTATTATATGATATTGCAACCTGATATTGTGCATAAGAGCATCATCATCATCATCATCATCATCATCATCATCACCATCACACCAAATCTGTTTAAAAGAAGACAGGGCTATTTCACCAGCGCAGTTAAAAAGGTCCAGTTTGGCTTTCAAACTGTTTTACACACTTTACAGGCAATGATGTAGTGTGCTGTGTGTGTGTGTGTGTGTGTAGTGTGTGTACACGTGTAGTGTGTGTGTGTGTGTGTACACGTGTACGTGTGGCCAAAAGTTTTGAGAATGACACAAATATTAATTTTCACGAAGTTTGCTGCCTCAGTTTGTATGATGGCAATTTGCATATACTCCAGAATGTTATGAAGAGTGATCAGATTAATTGCAAAGTACCTCTTTGCCATGCAAATGAACTGAATCCCCCAAAAAACATTTCCACCTCATTTCAGCCCTGCCACAAAAGGACCAGCTGACATCATGTCAGTGATTATTTCGTTAACACAGGTGTGAGTGTTGACGAGGACAAGGCTGGAGATCACTCTGTCATGCTGATTGAGTTTGAACAGACTGGAAGCTTCAAAAGGAGGGTGGTGCTTGGAATCATTGTTCTTCCTCTGTCAACCATGGTTACCTGCAAGGAAACACGTGCCATCATCATTTCTTTGCACAAAAAGGGCTTCACAGGCAAGGATATTGCTGCCAGTAAGATTGCACCTAAACAAACCATTTATCGGATCATCAAGAACTTCAAGGAGAGCGGTTCAATTGTTGTGAAGAAGGCTTCAGGGCACCCATGAAAGTCCAGCAAGCGCCAGGACCGTCTCCTAAAGTTGATTCAGCTGCGGGATAGGGGCACTACCAGTACAGAACTTGCTCAGGAATGGCAGCAAGCAGGTGTGAGTGCATTTGCACGCACAGTGAGGCAAAGACTTTTGGAGGATGGCCTGGTGTCAAGAAGGGCAGCAAAGAAGCCACTTCTCTCCAGGAAAAACATCAGGGACAGACTGATATTCAGCAAAAGGTACAGGGATTGGACTGCTGAGGACTGGGGTAAAGTCATTTTCTCTGATGAATCCTCTTTCCGATTGTTTGGGGCATCCGGAAAAAAGCTTGTCCGGAGAAGACAAGGTGAGCGCTACCATCAGTCCTGTGTCATGCCAACAGTAAAGCATCCTGAAACCAATCATGTGTGGGGTTGCTTCTCAGCCAAGGGAGTGGGCTCACTCACAATTTTGCCTAAGAACACAGCCATGAATAAAGAATGGTACCAACACATCCTCCGAGAGCAACTTCTCCCAGCCATCCAGGAACAGTTTGGTGACGAACAATGCCTTTTCCAGCATGATGGAGCACCTTGCCATAAGGCAAAAGTGATAACTAAGTGGCTCGGGGAACAAAACATCAATATTTTGGGTCCATGGCCAGGAAACCCCCAGTCCTTAATCCCATTGAGAACTTGTGGTCAATCCTCAAGAGGCGGGTGGACAAACAAAAACCCACAAATTCTAACAAACTCCAAGCATTGATTATGCAAGAATGGGCTGCCATCAGTCAGGATGTGGCCCAGAAGTTAATTGACAGCATGCCTGGGCGGATTGCAGAGGTCTTGAAAAAGAAGGGTAAACACTGCAAATATTGACTCTTTGCATCAACTTCATGTGATTGTCAGTAAAGGCTTTTGACACTTATGAAATGCTTGTAATTATACTTCAGTATTCCATAGTAACATCTGACAAAAATATCTAAGGACACTGAAGCAGCAAACTATGTGGAAATTAATATTTGTCTCATTCTCAAAACTTTTGGCCACGACTGTAGTGTGTGTGTAGTGTGTGTGTGTGTGTGTGTGTGTGTAGTGTGTGTGTCGGGATGACTAGCTGATCTAATGGGGTAAAGACAGCATCTCTCCTCCCTCTTAATCCCAGTGTTTAAAAATCAATACAGTTTCTCAGTTACAACACACACACACTCTGTACTGCCATCCCCTGGAGCCAGTGTGTGTGTGATGTGTGTGTGTGTGATGTGTGTGTGTGTTACGTAACCGTGTTCAGTTGTAGAAAATAATTTTTGGTCATGTGTCAGGGTAGCAGAGTATAAAATATCCTACAAAGTGAAGAACAGCTAGAAGACACCACCTCATAGCGTCAGTCTCAATACAGACCTGTACAACAACATCACGGTGTCTGTGTGTGTCTGTTACTCTGTAGAAGAGCGTTAGGAAGCATGCAAGGTCAAGGGTTAGGGGTTAGGGTGCTAACGCCATAGAACTAGAATGATTAGAACACACATCGCATCACCAGTCCATGTTCTGAGCCGAATGTTGGATTGACATCAGAGTTGTGTCTCCATGGTGATACCATTGTCTGGCTGTGTGTTCTGTTCGTTCCAGCTGTATGGGCTATAGAAGGAAACCCTGATTGGTGATTCTATCTAATCTCAGCCCTCTGGCTAGCTAACTGCTAGTGTGGCGACTAGAGAGCCATCAGTCCTAGTGCAATATGTGTTAGGTAGGGTTTATCCCTGGAAGAGAGAGGGGAGAGGTAGGGGTTATCCCTGGTAGAGAGAGGGGGAGCTGGGGGTTATCCCTGGTAGAGAGAGGGGGAGCTGGGGGTTATCCCTGGTAGAGAGAGGGGGGAGCTGGGGGTTATCCCTGGTAGAGAGAGGGGGAGCTGGGGGTTATCCCTGGTAGAGAGAGGGGGGAGCTGGGGGTTATCCCTGGTAGAGAGAGAGGGGGGAGCTGGGGGTTATCCCTGGTAGAGAGAGGGGGGAGCTGGGGGTTATCCCTGGTAGAGAGAGAGGGGGGAGCTGGGGGTTATCCCTGGTAGAGAGAGGGGGAGCTGGGGGTTATCCCTGGTAGAGAGAGGGGGGAGCTGGGGGTTATCCCTGGTAGAGAGAGAGGGGGGAGCTGGGGGTTATCCCTGGTAGAGAGAGGGGGGAGCTGGGGGTTATCCCTGGTAGAGAGAGAGGGGGGGAGCTGGGGGTTATCCCTGGTAGAGAGAGGGGGGAGCTGGGGGTTATCCCTGGAAGAGAGAGGGGGGAGCTGGGGGTTATCCCTGGTAGAGAGAGAGGGGGGAGCTGGGGGTTATCCCTGGTAGAAAGAGGGGGGAGCTGGGGGTTATCCCTGGTAGAGAGAGGGGGGAGCTGGGGGTTATCCCTGGTAGAGAGAGAGGGGGGGGGGGGAGGATCTCTCTCTCAGAAGAACCAAAGAGCGGGTTTAGAGCCCAGCCAGGGCTGTGTCAGAGGAGAGAAGGGATCAGAAGTTAGAGGTCATCACTCCAGACATCCAGATGAACATCCTACCCAGTCCCAGGGTACACAGAGCAGTCTATCATTCCATCAGTCTCTCCGTATGGTTCAGCTCTTTTCCTGTACAACCTCTCCTCTCCCCTCCCCTCCCCTCCCCTCCCCTCCCCTCCCCTCCCCTCCCCTCATTTCCTTTCCCCTCCTCCTCTCCTCCCCTCATTTCCTTTCCCCTCCTCCTTTCCCCTCCCCTCTCCTCCTCTCCTCTCCTCTCCTGTAGAGTCAGTGGTAGACCACCTGTCTATAGGTTGTATAGTATTAGTGGTTTATGAAGGAGGTTTAACTCTTCATAGAAAACACTCAGGACTAGGACTGTTCTGTTCAGCTGTGTGTGTGTGTGTGTGTGTGTGTGTGTGTGTGTGTGTGTGTGTGTGTGTGTGTGTGTGTGTGTGTGTGTGTGTGTGTGTGTGTGTGTGTGTGTGTGTGTGTGTGTGTGTGTGTCTGTTTGTTAAGTCAGAATTGTCCCTAACACCAGCACACACAATCTCTCTCCCGTGTGTGTGTGTGTGTGTGTTTCAGACGTCGGACTCGATGCTGGGCATGCGTCGGTAGAGGCGTGGCCTGTTTCCACCGGCGCTGGAGGCCCGTGGAGCCGTCACGTAGCCGATTGGCTGCTGGGCCGCCACGGTGGGCGGAGCCATCACGTACGACATCATGGCCGTCTCTGAGGCCACGGGGTAGAAGAACTCCTGGTGGTTACCATGGGGATGCCCGTGGTGGTTGCCGAGCGTCATCGCCAGGGGGACTAGTTGTTTGTAGAGGTCGGTAGCGGAGCCGCCATGTGCCAGGCGCTGTGCTGCGGCCAGGCTGTTCCCTCCTCGCTGCCCCGTCCCCCCTCCGCCCTGCAGGAAGGGGTTATGGGAGGGCTGGTCGGGGTACAGGGACTTGGAGCGGCGGGGGAGGGGCAAGGGGTAGGGCAGGACGGGATCCAGAGAGTGGTTGAGGGGGGAGGAGGGGGTTATAGAGGAGGAGTAGGGTCGGTCAGAGTGCATGGTGAGGACGTTAGCATAGGGACTATCCTCCAGGAGACCAAAGCTGCTGTTATCTCTGCTGTTGTCCCTGTCTGGCAGACTGAAACCTCTGAACTGACTCTGCTGCCGCTGCTCTGACTCCCTGCTGCCCCCCCTCTGCTGCTGCTGCTCAGACTCCCTGCTGCCCCCCCTCTGCTGCTGCCGCTGCTCTGACTCCCTGCTGCCCCCCCTCTGCTGCTTCTCAGGGACGTTCTCATAGGAGGGCTGTCGGCTGAGCTGGGTGAGCTGAGACCCTGGAGGGGAGGGTCCGGCAGGGGGGAGGTAGTGACTCACCAACCCATCACCCTCGCCCACCAGACCCAGCTCGCTCTGAGGCAGGTAGTGGGTGAACATGTCCCCGCCAGAGTGAGTGTGTGTGTGCTGGGTGTGTGCGTGTGGGGAGTGTGCGTGTGGGGAGTGTGCATGTGGGGAGGGTGCGTGTGGGGAGGGTGCGTGTGGGGAGTGTGCGTGTGGGGAGTGTGCGTGTGGGGAGTGTGCATGTGGGGAGTGTGCCTGTGAAAAGGTCTGGTACTGCAGCTGGTCTTCACTGATGTCGTAGAGGTTTCCCAGGTGGACACAGGCATCACAGCGGTTCTGAGGGGAGCGGACTGTGTACAGACCAGAGTAACCTGATAACTTCCCTAGACAGGACCGGCAGTGGGTCTGTCTCTGGCCCCCTGGGGCATCGTAGGAACCATCTAGAGAGAGGAGAAGAGGAGAGAGGAGAGAGGCGGAGAGGAGAGGGGAGAGGAGGAGGGGAGGAGGGGAAGGTAAGGGAGAGGAGGGAAGGGAAGGGAGAGGGGAGGGGAGGGGAGGAGGGGAGATGAAAGGGGAAGAAGAGAGGGAATGTATTGATTAACATAATGTATTGATTAAGTGTATGTTATTGTTTTGGTCCCTTGCAGAACCAAATGTATTAGCAAAACAGAACCCAGGGCTGCTGAGATTAGTTTCTTAGTTAGTCTCTTATCTGTATCAAATGTCTGCCAGCAATAATTACCCCTCTAGTTTACTGAACTGAATGTAACTGAATTGAGGAAATAAAATAAGGGATATTTAAACATGGAGATTACCACAGAACATGGTAGACATTTAAACATAATTATTACCACAGAACATGGTAGACATTTAAAGGTGATGCTGATTACCACAGAACATGGTAGACATTTAAACATGCTGATTACCACAGAACATGGTAGACATTTAAAGATGCAGATTACCACAGAACATGGTAGACATTTAAACATGCTGATTACCACAGAACATGGTAGACATTTAAAGATGCTGATTACCACAGAACATGGTAGACATTTAAAGATGCTAATTACCACAGAACATGGTAGACATTTAAACATGCTGATTACCACAGAACATGGTAGACATTTAAAGATGCTGATTACCACAGAACATGGTAGACATTTAAACACGCTGATTACCACAGAACATGGTAGACATTTAAACACGCTGATTACCACAGAACATGGTAGACATTTAAAGATGCTGATTACCACAGAACATGGTAGACATTTAAAGATGCTGATTACCACAGAACATGGTAGACATTTAAACATGCTGATTACCACTGAACATGGTAGACATTTAAACATGCAGATTACCACAGAACATGGTAGACATTTAAACATGATGCTGATTACCACAGAACATGGTAGACATTTAAACATGCAGATTACCACAGAACATGGTAGACATTTAAACATGATGCTGATTACCACAGAACATGGTAGACATTTAAACATGATGCTGATTACCACAGAACATGGTAGACATTTAAACACGCTGATTACCACAGAACATGGTAGACATTTAAACATGCTGATTACCACAGAACATGGTAGACATTTAAACACGCTGATTACCACAGAACATGGTAGACATTTAAACACGCTGATTACCACAGAACATGGTAGACATTTAAACACGCTGATTACCACAGAACATGGTGCTGATTACCACAGAACATGGTAGACATTTAAAGATGCTGATTACCACAGAACATGGTAGACATTTAAAGATGCTGATTACCACAGAACATGGTAGACATTTAAACATAATTATTACCACAGAACATGGTAGACATTTAAAGATGATGCTGATTACCACAGAACATGGTAGACATTTAAACATGCTGATTACCACAGAACATGGTAGACATTTAAAGATGCAGATTACCACAGAACATGGTAGACATTTAAACATGCTGATTACCACAGAACATGGTAGACATTTAAAGATGCTGATTACCACAGAACATGGTAGACATTTAAAGATGCTAATTACCACAGAACATGGTAGACATTTAAACATGCTGATTACCACAGAACATGGTAGACATTTAAAGATGCTGATTACCACAGAACATGGTAGACATTTAAACACGCTGATTACCACAGAACATGGTAGACATTTAAACACGCTGATTACCACAGAACATGGTAGACATTTAAAGATGCTGATTACCACAGAACATGGTAGACATTTAAAGATGCTGATTACCACAGAACATGGTAGACATTTAAACATGCTGATTACCACTGAACATGGTAGACATTTAAACATGCAGATTACCACAGAACATGGTAGACATTTAAACATGATGCTGATTACCACAGAACATGGTAGACATTTAAACATGCAGATTACCACAGAACATGGTAGACATTTAAACATGATGCTGATTACCACAGAACATGGTAGACATTTAAACATGATGCTGATTACCACAGAACATGGTAGACATTTAAACACGCTGATTACCACAGAACATGGTAGACATTTAAACATGCTGATTACCACAGAACATGGTAGACATTTAAACACGCTGATTACCACAGAACATGGTAGACATTTAAACACGCTGATTACCACAGAACATGGTAGACATTTAAACACGCTGATTACCACAGAACATGGTGCTGATTACCACAGAACATGGTAGACATTTAAAGATGCTGATTACCACAGAACATGGTAGACATTTAAAGATGCTGATTACCACAGAACATGGTAGACATTTAAACATGCTGATTACCACAGAACATGGTAGACATTTAAACATGCAGATTACCACAGAACATGGTAGACATTTAAAGATGCTGATTACCACAGAACATGGTAGACATTTAAACATGATGCTGATTACCACAGAACATGGTAGACATTTAAACACGCTGATTACCACAGAACATGGTAGACATTTAAACACGCTGATTACCACAGAACATGGTAGACATTTAAACATGGTGTTGATTACCACAGAACATGGTAGACATTTAAACATAATTATTACCACAGAACATGGTAGACATTTAAAGATGATGCTGATTACCACAGAACATGGTAGACATTTAAAGATGCTGATTACCACAGAACATGGTAGACATTTAAACATGGTGCTGATTACCAAAGAACATGGTAGACATTTAAACATAATTATTACCACAGAACATGGTAGACATTTAAACATAATTATTACCACAGAACATGGTAGACATTTAAAGATGATGCTGATTACCACAGAACATGGTAGACATTTAAACATAATTATTACCACAGAACATGGTAGACATTTAAACACGCAGATTACCACAGAACATGGTAGACATTTAAAGATGCTGATTACCACAGAACATGGTAGACATTTAAACATGCAGATTACCACAGAACATGGTAGACATTTAAACAGGCTGATTACCACAGAACATGGTAGACATTTAAACATCGAGATTACCACAGAACATGGTAGACATTTAAAGATGCTGATTACCACAGAACATGGTAGACATTTAAACATCGAGATTACCACAGAACATGATAGACATTTAAAGACGCTGATTACCACAGAACATGGTAGACATTTAAACATAATTATTACCACACATTTACTGTTCTTGTCTTTGTTATTGTGTTTACGTGTGCTGTCCTTCTATAATTCCATTGTTGTACTATATTAATACCTCTTTAGTACTATAGTTATACTACATTAATGCTTACTGTTCTTGTCTTTGCTGGAGGAGGCAGCTCCAGTGCTGGCGTGTGTGTAGGTGCTGTACTTCTATAATACTATAGTTATACTACATTACTACTTCTATAATACTACAATAATACTACATTAATACTTACTGTTCTTGTCTTTGCTGGATGAGGCAGCTCCAGTGCTGGTGTGTTTGTAGGTGCTGTATTTCTATAATACTATAGTTATACTACATTACTACTTCTATAATACTACAATAATACTACATTAATGCTTACTGTTCTTGTCTTTGCTGGAGGAGGCAGCTCCAGTGCTGGTGTGTTTGTAGGTGCTGTACTTCTATAATACTATACATCTATAATACTATAGTTATACTACATTACTACTTCTATAATACTACAGTAATACTACATTAATACTTACTGTACTTGTCTTTGCTGGAGGAGGCAGCTCCAGTGCTGGTGTGTTTGTAGGTGCTGTACTTCTATAATACTATAGTCATACTACAGTACTACTTCTATAATACTACAGTAATACTACATTAATGCTTACTGTTCTTGTCTTTGCTGGAGGAGGCAGCTCCAGTGCTGGTGTGTTTATAGGTGCTGTACTTCTATAATACTATACATCTATAATACTATAGTTATACTACATTACTACTTCTATAATATTATCGTAATACTACATTACTACTTACTGTTCTTGTCTTTGCTGGAGGAGGCAGCTCCAGTATTGTTGTGTTTGTGGGTGCTGTACTTCTATAGTTCTATTGTAATACTACATTACTAGTTCTATAATACTACAGTAATACTACATTAATACTTACTGTTCTTGTCTTTGCTGGAGGAGGCAGCTCCAGTGCTGGTGTGTTTTTTAGGTGCTGTACTTCTATAATACTGTAGTTATACTACACTACTACTTCTATAATACTACAGTAATACAGCATTAATACTTACTGTTCTTGTCTTTGCTGGAGGAGGCAGCTCCAGTGCTAGTGTGTTTGTAGGTGCTGTATTTCTATAATACTATAGTTATACTACATTACTACTTCTATAATACTACAGTAATACTACATTAATGCTTACTGTTCTTGTCTTTGCTGGAGGAGGCAGCTCCAGTGCTGGTGTGTTTGTAGGTGCTGTACTTCTATAATAATATACATCTATAATACTATAGTTAGACTACATTACTACTTCTATAATACTACAGTAATACTACATTAATGCTTACTGTTCTTGTCTTTGCTGGAGGAGGCAGCTCCAGTGTTGGTGTGTTTGTAGGTGCTGTACTTCTACAGTTCTATAATAATACTACATTACTACTTCTATAATATTACCATAATACTACATTACTACTTACTGTTCTTGTCTTTGCTGGAGGAGGCATCTCCAGTGCTGGTGTGTTTGTAGGTGCTGTACTTCTATAATACTATAGTAATACTACATTAATACGTACTGTTCTTGTCTTTGCTGGATGAGGCAGCTCCCGTGCTGGTGTGTTTATAGGTGCTGTACTTCTATAATACTATAGTAATACTACATTAATACTTACTGTTATTGTCTTTGCTGGAGGAGGCAGCTCCAGTGCTGGTGTGTTTATAGGTGCTGTACTTCTATAATACTATAGTTATACTACATTACTACTTCTATAATACTACAGTAATACTACATTAATGCTTACTGTTCTTGTCTTTGCTGGAGGAGGCAGCTCCAGTGCTGGTGTGTTTGTAGGTGCTGTACTTCTATAATACTATAGTTATACTACATTACTACTTCTATAATACTACAGTAATACTACATTAATGCTTACTGTTCTTGTCTTTGCTGGAGGAGGCAGCTCCAGTGCAGGTGTGTTTGTAGGTGCTGTACTTCTATAATACTATAGTTATACTACATTACTACTTCTATAATACTACAGTAATACTACATTAATGCTTACTGTTCTTGTCTTTGCTGGAGGAGGCAGCTCCAGTGCAGGTGTGTTTGTAGGTGCTGTACTTCTATAATACTATAGTTATACTACATTACTACTTCTATAATACTACAGTAATACTACATTAATACTTACTGTTCTTGTCCTTGCTGGAGGAGGCAGCTCCAGTGCTGGTGTGTTTGTAGGTGCTGTACTTCTATAATTCTATAGTAATACTACATTACTACTTCTATAATACTACAGTAATATTGCAGTAATACTACATTACTACTTACTGTTCTTGTCTTTGCTGGAGGAGGCAGCTCCAGTATTGTTGTGTTTGTGGGTGCTGTACTTCTATAGTTCTATAGTAATACTACATTACTACTTCTATAATACTACAGTAATGCTACATTAATACTTACTGTTCTTGTCTTTGCTGGAGGAGGCCGCTCCAGTGCTGGTGTGTTTGTAGGTGTTGTACTCCTATAATACTATAGTTATACTACACTACTACTTCTATAATACTACAGTAATACAGCATTAATACTTACTTTTCTTGTCTTTGCTGGAGGAGGCAGCTCCAGTGCTAGTGTGTTTGTAGGTCCTGTATTTCTTTAATACTATAGTTATACTACATTACTACTTCTATAATACTACAGTAATACTACATTAATGCTTACTGTTCTTGTCTTTGCTGGAGGAGGCAGCTCCAGTGCTGGTGTGTTTGTAGGCGCTGTACTTCTATAATACTATACATCTATAATACTATAGTTATACTACATTACTACTTCTATAATACTACAGTAATACTACATTAATGCTTACTGTTCTTGTCTTTGCTGGAGGAGGCAGCTCCAGTGCTGGTGTGTTTATAGGTGCTGTACTTCTATATTACTATAGTTATACTACATTACTACTTCTATAATACTACAGTAATACTACATTAATGCTTACTGTTCTTGTCTTTGCTGGAGGAGGCAGCTCCGGTGCTGGTGTGTTTGTAGGTGCTGTACTTCTCTAATTCTATAGTAATACTACATTACTACTTCTATAATACTATAGTTATACTACATTACTACTTCTATAATACTATAGTTATACTACATTAATACTTACTGTTCTTGTCTTTGCTGGAGGAGGCAGCTCCAGTGCTGGTGTGTTTGTAGGTGCTGTACTTCTTGTCCTTCAGAGAGTGGAGGTCAGCGTCCGCAGAGTGGCTGTGGTGCAGCAGACTGGCGCTCAGCTGCAGGATGGAAGCGTCCACGGAGTGTGTGTTGGAGTGCTCCGAGTGAGAGTGTCTGAGGTCGGAGTGCGTGTGTGTGAGGTCGGAGGGTTCCTGGAGGATGTCTCTCTGGTAGAGCGGGGCGGAGTGTAGACTAGCCTGGTCTGAGTCTATGGAATAGATCTTCTCGTGACTCCTCCCACTGCCGCCTCCCCCCCCTACTCCTCCCATCCCCCCCACCGGGCGTTTCTTCAGCCCGTCTTTTGGGGGTTTGAACCCCCCCATCCCCATCCTGGGACCCCCCAGATCTGATTCCATGTAGGAGGGGGGCCGGCTGGAACACTCCGAGATGTCAGAATGGGGCGGGTCTTCTGGGAGGTAACGCTGGCTCTTCATTGTTGCATGGCCCGGGACAGAGGCGGAGCCAGCAGATCCGGGGGCGGGACCACCAGCGGGACCGGACAGCGGGATTGGTCCTTGTTTCAGCGTCTCCACGCTCTTCTTCCATAGGGCGCGGGGTTTGGAAGCGGGGCCGGCCAGGCCGGGGGGGTGGGGTTTGCCATTGTCGGCGGTAACGTTGACCTCTACGTTGTTGGGGTTAGCATCGTTGAGGCTGAGGGGGTGGTGTTTGGGTTTCCCAGGGTACGGGCCTGGGGAGGAGTTATTCAGCAGGTCTTTGTGCCGACCCAGGAAGCCCTGTAGAGTGGAAGTGTTGCTATAGAGACCACCCTGGCCTTTTGGAGACAGACTGACGACAGAGTTACCTAGAGGAGAGACAGCATAACATCTATAACCTATAGAGACCACCTGGAGACAGTATAACATCTATAATCTATAGAGACCACCTGGAGACAGTATAACATCTATAGAGACTACCAGGAGACAGTATAACATCTATAATCTATATAGACCACCTGGAGACAGTATAACATCTATAATCTATAGAGACCACCTGGAGACAGTATAACATCTATAATCTATAGAGACCACCTGGAGACAGTATAACATCTATAATCTATAGAGACCACCTGGAGACAGTATAACATCTATAATCTATAGAGACCACCTGGAGACAGTATAACATCTATAATCTATAGAGACCACCTGGAGACAGTATAACATCTATAATCTATAGAGACTACCTGGAGACAGTATAACATCTATAATCTATAGAGACCACCTGGAGACAGTATAACATCTATAATCTATAGAGACCACCTGGAGACAGTATAACATCTATAACATAGAGACCACCTGGAGACAGTATAACATCTATAATCTATAGAGACCACCTGGAGACAGTATAACATCTATAATCTATAGAGACCACCTGGAGACAGTATAACATCTATAATCTATAGAGACTACCTGGAGACAGTATAACATCTATAATCTATAGAGACCACCTGGAGACAGTATAATATCTATAATCTATAGAGACCACCTGGAGACAGTATAACATCTATAACATAGAGACCACCTGGAGACAGTATAACATCTATAATCTATAGAGACCACCTGGAGACAGTATAACATCTATAATCTATAGAGACCACCTGGAGACAGTATAACATCTATAATCTATAGAGACCACCTGGAGACAGTATAACATCTATAATCTATAGAGACCACCTGGAGACAGTATAACATCTATAACATAGAGACCACCTGGAGACAGTATAACATCTATAATCTATAGAGACTACCTGGAGACAGTATAACATCTATAATCTATAGAGACCACCTGGAGACAGTTTAACATATAGAATCTATAGAGACCACCTGGAGACAGTATAACATCTATAATCTATAGAGACCACCTGGAGACAGTATAATATCTATAATCTATAGAGACCACCTGGAGACAGTATAACATCTATAATCTATAGAGACCACCTGGAGACAGTATAATATCTATAATCTATAGAGACCACCTGGAGACAGTATAATATCTATAATCTATAGAGACCACCTGGAGACAGTATAACATCTATAATCTATAGAGACCACCTGGAGACAGTATAACATCTATAATCTATAGAGACCACCTGGAGACAGTATAACATCTATAATCTATAGAGACCACCTGGAGACAGTATAACATCTATAATCTATAGAGACTACCGGGAGACAGTATAACATCTATAATCTATAGAGACTACCAGGAGACAGTATAACATCTATAATCTATAGAGACCACCTGGAGACAGTATAACATCTATAATCTATAGAGACCACCTGGAGACAGTATAAAATCTATAATCTATAGAGACTACCTGGAGACAGTATAACATCTATAATCTATAGAGACTACCTGGAGACAGTATAACATCTATAATCTATAGAGACCACCTGGAGACAGTTTAACATATAGAATCTATAGAGACCACCTGGAGACAGTATAACATCTATAATCTATAGAGACCACCTGGAGACAGTATAATATCTATAATCTATAGAGACCACCTGGAGACAGTATAACATCTATAATCTATAGAGACCACCTGGAGACAGTATAATATCTATAATCTATAGAGACCACCTGGAGACAGTATAATATCTATAATCTATAGAGACCACCTGGAGACAGTATAACATCTATAATCTATAGAGACCACCTGGAGACAGTATAACATCTATAATCTATAGAGACCACCTGGAGACAGTATAACATCTATAATCTATAGAGACCACCTGGAGACAGTATAACATCTATAACATAGAGACCACCTGGAGACAGTATAACATCTATAATCTATAGAGACCACCTGGAGACAGTATAACATCTATAATCTATAGAGACCACCTGGAGACAGTATAACATCTATAACATAGAGACCACCTGGAGACAGTATAACATCTATAACATAGAGACCACCTGGAGACAGTATAACATCT